>NC_079457.1:22744404-22759404 GCF_903798145.1 Danio aesculapii
AACGCTGTATACCACGAGTCTGGGTGTGCGATAGAGACTACGACTGCGTAGATGAATCTGATGAACCAGCCAACTGCAGTAAGTCCTACATACTGTAGTTTCCCTTAAAGAAAATTTGACAATTAGGGGAGACCACTATAATTTCTGTTCGTTTTATGTCTGTTGCTTCATCCCTTTTTCTTTTCTGAAAACTGAAAAATATTAAGGAAAGTTGTTAAGTGCAGGAAGCTAATTTCCTTTTGTTTTAAATATAAAGGATTGTTGTTAAGTGCTGGAAGCTAATTTCCTTTTGTTTAGGGCAACTGTTTGCTTTTATCTTTTGTGATTTTTATTTTTGTTTTTTAAGAATGCAATTTTGTCACAGTGTGATTATTTTCCAAAAAATATTATATATAGCATAAGTAAAATCTTAAGCAGTTTAAGGGCATGTGAAAAATTTAATATAGTGCAGACTTAAAATACACTAAAATGATCCCTAGAGGAAAAAACAAATCAGTGTAACATGCACTTAACATAGTCAAATCTTCTAAAACACACGTTTAAATCCCTGAAACGGAACATTTTCATGTGAAAAAAATCACTTTTTTCTTTTGTGTGTCATCCACAGTTGTTTGCAAAAAAACAAACAAAAAAATAGATAAAGTTGATAATCGTCTGACGTTCTTAGTTGAAGCTGTTTCTGTTTTTATACTGTAGCTCAGATGAAGTGTGGTGTGGATGAGTTCCGTTGTAAAGACTCCGGTCGCTGTATCCCGTCTCGCTGGACATGTGATGGAGAGGACGACTGCGGCGACGCCTCTGATGAGCCCAAAGAGGAGTGTGGTACGACTGATTTTTTTTATTCATTCTCTCCATTTATGCCTTTTTATCAATTTTACATTTATCAGTTTGGTCTTTTCTCATAAATTTTTTATAATATTTTTCAATAAATAAAAAAATATATTTAATATGTAATCAGTGTTATATGTAATTGTTTACAAAGTAACTCGTTACTGTAATTAGATTGCTTTTCCAATGAAAAATATTTCATATTTAAATTTGACACCCAGTGGTTGAGCTAGGTATTGCATTTCTGGATCAAACAGCCAAATTGCTTAACACTGCAAATCTCATCACGTAGTGTGTTGTTAGGACACGGGGTTACAACCTGTTCACCTAATGTTTACATTTGTAATATTTATATAATTTGCTAATTAATAACCTCATGTGGAACTCTGAATCTGTGTCTCTTTTCGGAGTCTGCTACTGTCCACCGGAGGTCATCTAGTTCATGCTTTGAGAGTCGTTCTGAATGAATGAATGAATGAATAAAATATGCGGTTTTTCAACAAGGCAACCCAAGGTGCTGAAATATAATTGGCTAAACTGGCATTAGGTGGGTTAAAAGAACCAAAACTAACAAAGACAGCGTTCCAGCACGGAAGGCCCATTTTCAAAGCAGAATATCCGACTTCAGCTTTGTTTTTCAGATAAACAAGAATGTTCACTTGGCATGTTACTTATATATCTGCAAACATATTATGGCATTTTTATGCTTTAGAAGAGTCAAAAACTTACATAAAGCACCTTTAAAGTATTCACCCAAAAAAGAAAATGTACTCACTGTTTACTCCACTCGGATGGTTCCAAAACTTTGAGTTTCTTTCTTCTGTTAAACACGAAGATATTTTGAAGAAAGCTGAAAACCTGTAACTATTGACTTCCATAGTTGGAAAAACAAATGGTTACAGGTTTCCAACAGTCTTTAAAATATCTTCACCTTTGATCAACAGAAGAAAGAAACTCTAGTGAAGGGTGAGTAAATGATGACTTTTTGATTTTTTTTTTGTGAACAAGCCGTTTAAGAAATTTTAATATTCTGTATTTATGGAATATGGTGTTATTACATTGAATGTTTTTTGTTTTGATACATAATGTTTTAAAAATTTAAGGTGTGTTTTTAAAATAAAACTAAGTGGTCTGGTTTGACTCAAATTGAAAGAATTAAAAGAATTGTTATTGTCTATGCATTGAGAATTATATATTTTAAGTATTATTTGGTGATGTAATTAAATTACTTTTCAGAAAAAGTCATTTGAAACGTAACTTAAATACAATTATAATGATGTAATTAGTAATTAATAAATTTTTTGAAGTAACTTAACCCAACACTATACGTAATGATGGAAATACAGAAGTCATTTATGTTTGATCCCCTTTAGTATATTTTATTATACAATTTTTATTTAGATAAAACTGATTACTCATTTGTTTTTCTTGTGGTAGATGAGAGAACATGTGAGCCGTACCAGTTCCGCTGTAAGAACAACCGCTGTGTGCCGGGCCGCTGGCAGTGTGACTATGATAATGACTGTGGTGATAACTCGGATGAGGAGAAGTGTGGTACGTATCTCAACAGACAGACTTTCTTTAGCGTTTCTGATTTCCTTTGGCACACCTGAGACTGCATGTACCACTACTGTACACGCACAACGCTGAATCTAGCAGTTTCCTATTATTTGTGCCCATCACATTTGTCTGTGGGAGGCATTGTGGGTATTTTGTCCTGTGTCATAGCTCACCCAGTTTGCTCGCTGCATCTCACTTCATTTTGTCTCTATTCTTCATTTCACACTGACCCATTGGCTTGACTCAGAGGTAGGTCTCCAACCCTTCCAAACCTCTCCTCTCTTCTCCTATTTCTTCTCATTTCCCCATGCTTTCATTTGTTTGTGGCCAGTCACGGCTTCTGCCCTCTAGTGGCGTAATTGTAGAGTTATTTATTCTTCTGTAAATTGAAAATAGTGACGCTTCTAGCAGTGAACTTGCTTATATGGTTAGATTTTTATAAAATTTAGATTTGATTCATCTTTGTGTATATATTAACAAACATATAGGTTAAAAATTCAACATTAAAATATTGGTACCGCTTTACAATAGGGTTCCATTGGTTAATATTAGTTAATGTATTTACTGGCATAATTATCCCAAACAGTGAATAAGAGGTTTATTACAGTATCTATTAGTTTTGTTAACCTTAGTTATTGAAAAAGAAGTTGGAGTTTTATAATACTTTAGTAAATGTTGAACTATGATGATTAAATGCTGTACTTGTATTGTTCATTCTTAGTTCATGTTAGTAAATATATGAACTAACATTAACTAATGAAACCTTATTGTAAAGTGTCATAAAAAATGTCAAAGTGGTTATTCTGAATTGATAATAAAATATGCACATATATTTATCAAATATGTGAAATAGATATAAAATGTATACATTAAGTATGAATACTTCGACACCATATATAAAATTGTATTAAGTACAGGTCTTAAAGACATATATTTTGTGTGTGTGCTTGTTTCACCAGACTCATTTAGCAGTGTAATTATACCATATACAGTTGAATTTAGAGTTATTAGCCCCCCTGAATTATTAGCCCCCATGTTTATTTTTTCCCCCAATTTCTGTTTAACTGAGAGAAGATTTCTTCAACACATTTCTAAACATAATAGTTTTAATAACTCATTTCTAATAACTGATTTATTTTATCTTTGCCACGATGACAGTAAATAATATTTGACTAGATATTTTTCTAGACACTTCTATACAGCTTAAAGTGACATTTAAAGGCTTAACTAGGTTAATTAGGTTAACTAGGCAGGTTAGGGTAATTAGGCAAGTTATTGTATAATGATGGTTTGTTCTGTAGACTATAGAAAAAATATAAAGCTTAAAGGGGTTAATCATTTTGACCTTAAAATGTTTTTTAAAAAATTCAAAACTGCTTTTATTCTTGCCAAAATAAAACAAATAAGACTTTCTCCAGAAGAAACAATATTATCAGACATACTGTGAAAATTTCCTTGCTCTGTTGTTAAACATAATTTGGGAAATATTTAAAAGAAAAAAAAAAATTCAAAGGGGGACTAATAATTTTGACTTCAACTGTATTTCTAAATATATACATGTAAATACAAATAACTTGTATGTAACATAAAAATTATCATCAGGTTTGGGATCCTTGAATTAAATTATTATTATTATTTTCCCTCCCTCTTTAAGCTTTACTATAGCCCTTGTTCTGAAATGCGTCCCTTTCTTTCCTCTTATGTTTTCCCTGCAGTCACCGTAGTGAGATCTTACTGGCACATACAGTATGTCTCTGTTCAGTTTCAACATTTGGCTTGTCTTGTTCTGTCTCTGTCAGTGCCGCGTCAGTGCTCAGAGAGTGAATTTGCCTGCTCTAATGGCCGCTGTATTGCTGGAAGGTGGAAGTGTGATGGAGATCATGACTGTTCAGATGGATCTGATGAGGTACTGCACTTCATTACCTCCCTTCACCACCTGTAATGCAAATTGGGTGTAGTCAATTGAAGAAGTGCAATAATCGATGGACCACTTAATCAAATCTTAACTGCAGCAATCCTCTATTCAGTTTCTGCTAAAAGTAATTATTAGTTAAAAGCGCTCCATTTATGAATTGCACCAATATGAATATATATATTTCATATGTTATGAATTATAAATTTTAATGAATTTTATGTTTTGCTTTTAATTGCATTTGGTGTATGGAGACAAAAATAAAGCATGCATACATATTAATTAATTTACAAAGTTGAGGACATTAATGAGCTACCAATATTTATGTAGCATAGATACTCTTCATGAAGACTGATGTTTGCTATATCGGTCCATTATATTATCTATCTAATTATATTATATTATATTATATTATATTATATTATATTATATTATATTATATTATATTATATTATATTATATTATATTATATTATATTCATTTTCTTTTCGGCTTAGTCCCTTTATTAATCTGGGGTCGCCACAGAGGAATGAACCGCCAACTTATTCAGCATACGTTTTTACGCAGTGGATGCCCTTCCACTTGCAACCCATCACTGGGAATCACCCATACACTCCCATTCACACACATACACTACGGCCAATTTAGCTTACCTAATTCACCTACACTGCATCCCTTTGGACTTGTGGGGAAACCGGAGCACCCGGAGGAGAACACGGTGAGAACATGCAAACTCCACACAGAAATGGCAGCTGACCCAGCCGAGGCTCAAACCAGCGACCTTCTTGCTTTGAGACGATTGTGCGACCCATTGCGCCAAAACATTGCCCATTATATTATATTATATTATATTATATTATATTATATTATATTATATTATATTATATTATATTATATTATATTATATTATATCATATTATATTATATTATATTATATCATATTATATTAGATTATAGAAAATTACTTTACTGTAATTACAGTTATGGATGTCATGTAATGCATATTTTTACAATTAATCTCTCAATGTGTCTACTAAATAAGTTTTGCCTCTTCATTTCTATGGATGGATTTTATCATTACAGCTAATACATACTGCGGTTTAATACAATAATTTTTAACCTTAGCTTCACATAATATACATTTTTTTAACCTATTATCTATGTATAATACATGTTATACTTAATTGTAAGTTATAGATTGACACCTAAATTGTACATATTAGTGATATTTCAGTTTGCAAGTGTAGTTTTTAAAATCCCAATAAAAATCCTACCTAAACTAAATATACATTTTTAAGGACAATTAAACTAATATAATTTTTAAAGAAAAATAAACATTCAGTATTAAAAATGAAAACAAAATTGAGCAGAACCCAAATTGCTGTGATCGTACGCTGTATCCATAACATACATATCCTGTAATGCTTCATTTATTGAATTCAATATTTTGAGTGTTAAATAAAAAATAAAATGAAAATAAATATATAATATAATATAATATATATAATATATATATATATATATATATATATATATATATATATATATATATATATATATATATATATATATATATATATATATATATATTTATATATTTATATATTATTGATGTATTTTTTTACGATTTTTAATACGTCATGTCTTATCATGTTATGTGACATTACGTTACAGTATAATAAATTATTCTTTATTTCTGTGTGTGTCTTTCAGGATGGCTGTGATCTGAAGTGTGAGGAGGATCAATTTCAGTGTAAGAATGGTCACTGTATCCCGCTCCGCTGGCGCTGTGATGCTGATGTGGACTGTCTTGATGGCAGTGATGAAGAACGCTGTGAGATTACTGGTATGTGTGTCTGTTTAATGCAGGCTTATACGTAAGATTGGTTTCATGCATTGATCTGATCGTTCTCCTCCTGCTCTCTCAGAGGTGCGGCACTGCTCCAACGAGGAGTTCCAGTGCAATAACACTCTGTGTAAACCACTGTCCTGGAAGTGTGATGGAGAGGATGATTGTGGAGATAATTCAGATGAGAACCCTGAGGCGTGCAGTAAGAACGCACACATAACAAAAATAGCGTTTCAATCTTAAAATTGAGATTTCGGGGTTTTTGCCTTCTTAAAGTGTTTTTTTTAGTCTAATGTAAATAAATCATCCAGAATGCACATTTATCTGTTACATTTGTCAAACAGTATCCATTTGAGTCTGTAGATTTCAACAACAATGCATATTTTAAAAAGGAGAATTTTAATTTCAGGAGCATTTACTTCATTTACACCACACTTTAGTTATATTCATATCTGTGTTAAGAAGGCTTTTACACAGAAACATGTTCATGTATAGTTTGCCTGAGTATATACATTTAATTCTACAAAATTATTGTGAAACTTGGTCTACAAAAAAGACCTTTTGACTCTATATTTGCCCCCAAAAAACTTTTGACTCTACAGTATATAAGTCCAAAAAGTTTAAACTAAGCTTTTTTGCTCGCATTATGATATAATGGCTTATTTGCATATTTAAATATAGCACTTCAGAAAATGTTGAACATCAAAATGTTTGAAGTTCTTAATGTAATCAATGGGGAAGTATAATGGTATTTTAGTTTTTCTTCATTTACCTGCCAGTATCTGAAGTTTAGTAAACATTCGCCGTTTGTAAGTTAATTTATATAGACAAATAGAAATAGCATGTTAAAATAGGACTTTTGGTAGCAATTTATTTTAAGTTCCAATTCACTGTATTAACATACTATTAACTAACACTACTAGCTTAATAAACTGATAATTAGCCGTTTATCAATAATTAGAATGCTAGAAGTTGGGTTTAGATTTTTGGTAGGATTAGGGATAAGATTCTTTGTACTTTGTTACTTCTACTTTGTAACTACTAATGAACAGTTAATATCTTAATAATAGGTAGATGATAAGCCAGTAGTTAATAAAGTGAATTGTGACTTAAACTAAAGTGCTAACAGACCTTTTTTTTCTATTTTATTGTGTCTATATGGTGTTCATTTTATTTGTGCAAGTATTTAAAAAGTCTTTAATTTGATTTTAGAACATTTTCAGTTTTCAGTGTTTTTGTTGATGAGGATACATTTAAAACAGATTGAATGCACCAAAAGCTGAGATTAAAATGTTCCCTGCTGTTATTCAGGACACTTCCAGTGCCCACCGACTAGAAATTTCCGCTGTCGTAATAATCGTGTGTGTCTTATGAGAAGCAAGCTGTGCGATGGCGTGGACAACTGTGGAGACAATTCAGATGAGACCAGCTGTGGTGAGTTTTCTGCTCTGCTGTCATTTATCAGACTGCTGACTGCTGACTGCTGTCAGTCATTTATCAGCGAGTGTTGGCGTTAACTGTTGTGACGTGTTCATACAGACCATGATTCCACATGTGATAAAGACCAGTTCAAGTGCACCAATGGCAAATGCATCAGCGCCAACCTGCGTTGCAACTTTTTCAACGACTGTGAAGATTACGGCTCTGATGAGATCGGCTGCAAGACAGGTGAGATGCTGCTATCTGTATGGTACAGGATTGTCACAATCAAAAATGTAAATTCTATTATAATAATATAATTTTTTAATAATAATAATAATTCTACATTTATATCTTGGCAAACATTTAACAATGAATGCAAACATGCAGTGGAATAAAAATTCTCAGAAGTTTTTAAAGTGATGGTTTAAATTTAGTTTCAGTTTAGTTCATTCATTTCACATAAATTGCATTTGTTTTACATTTAACTGTTTTATACTAAGCAACTTACAAACGAGTGTGAATGTAGTTAAAGCAACAACAGAATCCTAGTTGGTCTAATACAATTTTGAATTTAAAAACTATATATTTTATTTAATTATATTATAACTAGGGCTGAAACTTATAATTGATTTATACAATTTAAAATAATGAATTCAATTTGTAGTAACCGACGCTTCATTAAAAAAATAAAGCATTACTTCCTGTCTAACATTTATATGATTTGCTTATTATATTTATTTTAATTAAGCAATATGCAGCTTGTTTTTTATTTCATCTTGTAATTATATTATTAAAGTTTAAATTCAAAATAAAGGGCAGAAGCTGCAAATTGAGTTGAATGGAATGAAGTTTCTCCCTATATAAACAGTTGAAGTCAGAATTATTAGCCCCCCTGAATTATTAGCTTTCCTGTTTATTTTTTCCCCAATTTTTGCTAAATAAAGAGAAGATTTTTTCAACATATTTCTAAACATAATAGTTTTAATAACTCATTTCTAATAACTGATTTATATTATATATAAGCCATGATGACAGTAAAGAATATTTGACTAGATGTTTTTCAAGACACTTCTATACAGCTTAAAGTGACAGTTAAAGGCTTAACTAGGTTAATTAGGTTAACTAGGCAGGTTAGGGTAATAAGGCAAGTTATTGCATAACAGTGGTTTGTTCTGTAGACTATCAAAAAATATATATATCTTAAAGGGGCTAATAATTTTGACCTTAAAAAGGTTTTAAAAAATCCCTGGATCTGTTAAATATCATTTGGGAAATAATAATTCTGACTAATAATTCTGACTTCAACTGTATGTATCTGTGATTGGCTTTAATATATTATTTACTGCTCTGTTGCATTTCAGTCACAAGGTCTTCAAAAGAAAATGGGAGTCCAATTTCTCGATCGACTTTGGTGGCAGATTAATCGATTATTAAAATAATAGATAGCTGCGGTCCTAATCATAATAATTTAAACTAAAACCATTATGTTGGTTATATGTATGGTGTTGATTTTGTTTTATTTATTTATTTTTTTTTACTTTAATTTTGACAAACACAAAAGTAAAAACACACCCTACATAAAATGCCTGGCACATAACAAAAACACACAAACATAAGTATACATATAGTAATAGCCATAGAGCACTGTACTACAAGCAAAACCATACAGCGGGACTAATAGAAAATTGGGTGGGAACAGAATACAAATGAATACCCCTGATGACATTATTTCATTCCAAATCCCAAAGTTTTGCACACAGAGGTGTTTATACCGTCCAGACAAGGTGTCCAAATGCAAATAAAAGTAAAAAGTGAATGAGACAAGGTAGAAGTCCCAGGGGAATATTCTATCTAATAATCGAATGTCATCCTTTTATGGTGTTTTTATTTTGTATTTTAGTATTTAGTATTATAGGTTTTTATATATATAATATACGTATAATATATAAACTTTGTAATTCAAATTAATTTGTTTTAATGCCACCATTGATCTTTGTGGATAAATTAAACTTCTTAATTTCATAGCTTGATATTGAAGTGCTCTAATTTTCTTTTTCATTTTTTTTTTTTGTTTTGTTTTTGTAGACACCATGCTGAATGACTGTAAGAGTAACAAATCTCTGTGTGGAGATGGTGATGAGGCTCACTGTGTATCCAACGGCACAGACACCTTCTGCTCCTGCAAACCTGGTTTCCAGAGTGTTAGACACAACACCTGTGAAGGTACAACCTGAAGTCTTCATAAGACCCAAAGAGACTTTATTACTCAGCCTGTTATTTCAGAACCTACAGTGTGCGTATTAACATTGGGAATATTGTTGTGTTGTCTTTTTCAGATAAGGATGAGTGCAAGCAATTTGGCGTATGTTCTCACATATGCAACAACACCAAAGGCTCCTACAAGTGCAGCTGCCACAAATACTTCACCAGGATTAACCACACATGCAAGGCTGACGGTACGTGCTTTAATTCTTGATTCCATATCTGAGGTTGTCTTTAAGAATATCGTTCACACAAAAATCTAAATATGTTTATAGATTTTTAGATGAAATTGGGGTCCTTGGAGATTCATAACGTGCAGATCAATGGCTACCAGCATTTTGAAAAGAAATAATATTAAATAATAATACCAGGCGGAAACATCCCGCTCTCCCTCATGAAGCCAATCTAGATATTCACTGACTGCAATGCTAAATTGGCCAATTTTACAGCAGATAAAAACATGTTTACAGCCTGGTACAAAAGATGGTTTTGATGCTTATGGTTCATATTACCCTTCATGACATCTGTGAGGGGGTGAATTTTTTTAATAACTCAAATTTTATTAATATTTATTTTAGATTTTTATGCATATTTCATATGCTCTGATAAAGTCAGCAATATAAATGAGTACATTTCCGAGTCTGTACTTAAATTTTTTTAAAAACAAATAGTCAAATCATATTAAAAACAGAGTCATTTACATAAACTTATATATATATGTGACCTGTATATCAAGATGACTTCTCTTTTTTTTTCTAAGATTTATTGTTTTTCTTTATTAGTATTTAGACAGGAGCAAAAGTTGGAAAGAGAGAGAGAGGTAGGGGGGTTAGGGAAATGTCCTCGAGCCAGGATTCGAACTCGGGACGCCCTGATGTGCTACTGCACCATATGTCGACGTGCTAACCACTAGGCTATTGCGCCGACATCAAGATGACTTCTGTTGTGATGTGAGATTTTTGTCATGTCACCCATCTGGACTCAATAATAAGGACTGCCCGATGGCCCGGGGCCAGTGTGCGAGATTCTAAGGACAGTAGACAGGATCATTACTTGCCCAATCGGGCTAGTGCTGCCTTGTCACTAAAGTTTAATTTGCCTGCTTGCGTGCAAATACAGTCTTAGAATCGAGAAACAGTAAACGCTACCTCCTCTGTGATGTCGTAAACACCATACTGCTTTTTGGTTTCTCTCATCGAATTGAATGTTGAGCACGTTGTTTTTTTCAAATTATGATGCTAAAAGAAAACGTCTGTTTCTAACTTCTTGGAAGCAGACATTTACGTGGGTTCAACACAACGAAAAAATGAAGTGATGTTTTGCACAGTTTGCCGTCAGTTTCCAGGAAAAGCAAACAAGTCGGGAGCCCTTTTTGTTGGAACAAGCAATTACTGAAAAACCTTGAAGCTGACGATAAAAGTGACAGCATTTTCAATTTTGCCCATTAGACATTTATTAACATTTTTAAGATGATTAAATCTTAGATTCACAGACGTTATTTTTGAGGATCTTTGAGAAGATGTCCTGAATAACAGGCAGATATATTGTAAAAGGCAGATATATTATAAAACATATTTTAAACATGTGACTAAGAAATAGCTATTAACTTTTTTTTTTTCTTGGTTGGGCCAGTAAAAATTTTGGCAGGGCAAGTAAAAATCTGAACCATCTTGGCCCATCCCTTCAAGATTTAATTTTAGGCCATGTTTTAAAAAGAAATAAAAACTGCTATCTGTCAGTTTTAATGTTTTTATGTTCATTTTCAGGTCAGAACAGCAATAAACAGGTGCTCTACATTGCGGATGACAACGAGATCCGCAGTCTAAATCCTGGGATGCCTAACTGGGTTTACGAGCAGACGTTCCAGGGCGATATCAACGTCCGTATCGATGCAATGGATTTGCATGTCAAAACCAATCGTATTTTCTGGACCAACTGGCACACCTCTGGCATTTCCTGCTTCCAGCTGCCCTCTCAATCCTCAGCATCAGGTCCCACGTCCAACTCTCACCGCCACACTAGGCAAAGCGAGGGCAGCGTCAGCAACCTTGAAGTGAGTCAACAGTTCTTCAGTCCTCGATATTAAACTTCACGCTTTCCAAAACCTTTTCTGAATTTATTCCTGCCTCCTCCTCAGATTCCAGGTTTGAAAATGCCGCGTGGAATCGCAGTCGATTGGGTAGCTGGAAACCTTTACTGGACCGATTCAGGACGGGATGTGATCGAGGTTGCTCAGATTACAGGACAGCACAGGAAAACATTGATTTCTGGCATGATTGATGAACCTCATGCTATTGTGGTGGATCCTCAAAGAGGGTATGAGACCTTGTGTTCTTATACTGTTTGTTTTAGTGAGTTTGAAGGCCAAAGCATGCTTAGATTTGTACATTTGACAACATGCATACACGTTTTTGTGCTTTTTTTTCTACAAAACTAGAAAAAATAGGCCCTGCATGTGTTTAAAATAGAGTTTCTGATATCATTTTATATTATCTATTATTTATTTCATAGAGCACAAAATTACCCATTATGCTTTGCGTATATGCATAAAGAGAATGCTTCGAACTTCCGGTCGGCAGCTTTATGCGCATAAAGAGTCACATAGGATCGCTTTGAAGCGATAGTTTTAATGTCTTTACTTGTGTTTGTCGTCTTTGAACTAAAACTGCTGTTGATCAGCACCACCTCCTGGACTGATTATTTAAAAAATAACATCTAAAGCTAAATTTTGATATGGTTTGTACCCCAGGTTTGTATTTATTGAATCTTAATGTGAACAATCTGTTTGAAAAAGATGCATCACAGTTATATATTGTCC
The DNA here is from genome assembly GCF_903798145.1 of Danio aesculapii. NCBI lineage: Eukaryota > Metazoa > Chordata > Actinopteri > Cypriniformes > Danionidae > Danio > Danio aesculapii. The sequence continues at coordinate 22,757,056 of NC_079457.1, forward strand.
TGGTATAATTAGCTAAAAATGTATTTTGTTACTTTGGTCTGCATCACAGGCTCCATCTTTCAAAATGTGGATATCACAAATTGCTACATGGCTGCCATTAGAAAAACTTCCCTATGACAAACAGATTTTGGTCAATTTGGTCTCTCCTTTGGGAATACATAAAAGAGCTCTCTTAAATTACACACAGGATCCTTGTTATTTATTTATTTATTTATTTACAATTTTTGTTTAATCTCCACTTAAAGACTGCTCTAAAATAGTGTGATTGTGCTTTATTATTTATATCTATTTATTTATGTTTTTTATATTAATTTCTTTGTTATTTTCCATTTTTAAGACTGTATACTCTGTAACACATTTATACTTTTTGATGTTAATATTTTGTGTATGTGGGCCAGGACTTCCTGGTAGAGGAGATATTGTATCTCAATGGGACATTCCTGGTTAAACAATTAAATAAATAAATAAATAAAAACAATAAAAAAATACAATTAACATAAAAAAAGAAATGGAAAATCTAATAGAAATGGAAAACAACTGCTCCGAGTCATTTTACCCTCATCATAAGGCGAATGAGACTTTAAACAATGTCTTTCGGATGAGATGTTAAACAGAGGTCCTGACTCTCTGTGGTCATTAAAAATCCCATGGCACTTCTTGTAAAGAGTAGGGGTGTAACCCCGGTGTCCTGGTCAAATTCCCTCCATTGGCCCTTACCGATCATGGCCTCCGAATCATCCCCATCCACTGAATTGGCTGTATCACTGTCTCTCGACTCCCCCAATAGCTGGTGTTTGGTGAGTGCACTGGCGCCGTTGTCCTGTGGCTGCCATTGCACCATCCAAGTGGATGCTGCACACTGGTGGTGGTGTAGAGAGACCCCCCCTCAAGATTGTGAAGCGCATTGGGTGTATGGCCATACACAATAAATGCGCTATATAAATACACATTACTTACTTACTCATCATAAGACAGCATCTTGTGCTGTTTGAATGGAGCATCTTCATCGCTAAAGTAATCATTGAATATAACCAACCCTAAACAAATGTAATTCACCAAAATGCTTGACACACACATGTAGCCTACTGTACTGTCCCACTAACACATCAATTGAAAGAGCGGCACAAAGTGAAAATAAAGTAGCATTTTGAAAAGACAGAAAAACACATACCCTGGTAAATACTACACACAAGCTAACTAAATGAAACATAAACTGTTCCTGATTAGAATCAACATGCAAATCAGCCAACAAAGTATCAGTAGCGGATCTATATTGGTAATTTTTGGAAATTGCATGGCTTACATACCTGCTAGTTTCATGCCAGTATATTCAGTATATAAAATGAGAGACAGGTTCTGTGTTGCCACCTTGTGGACAAACAAAGCAGTGCAAAAACAAATCAAAGTGCATGACTGAGCTGCGTAAGTGTGTTTAAAAAAAGTAATAACAATGCAGTGTTTTTACTGTACATACATACTGTAAACTGAAGCATACTATGACTTAAAGATATAGTTAACCCAAAAATGAAGTCTGTTATTTGCTTGCTTGATTCAAACCTGAGTTTTTTTTCTTCTATTGAACACAAAAGCTGCTTTTTTGAAGAGAGTGTGAAAACAGAAGTCTTTAACTTCCGTGGTATTTATTTTTCCTACTGATGTCAATGGCTTCTGGTTTCCAGCATTTTTCTCCTTCAAATTATCTTCGTTTGTGATGAAGGTACTGTTGTGGAAAAAAGATTCTGGTCTGCAAAATATTCTCTAAGTCTCTAAGTCAAAGTTTTCAAAAAATGTCTGAGATCTCCGAAGTCTTTAGGCAAAGCAGTTTATTGTTACAGCATCAGTAACAACAGAGACAGGTCGTTTGAGTGTCTGATGAGTAGAGGCTAGCACACAGTTTAAATACATTTCTTTGTCTTAATACTCCACCCAAATGTACACATTACACACCTCCATCAGCTTTTCCGCTAATGGGGTTTTAAATCTCACAGGTGCCCACCACCAATAAGAGTCTCAGGGTCTTTCAGGGGTCCTACCTATGTCCAGTTAAGGTCTTTCCTTACTGTTTCAAATGTGATGACTCAACTAAAAAACAATGCTGTCAACTGTAAGTTTAGCTGAAGTTCACGGGTACTCATATTTTTTGGCAGTCGTTACAAATGAGTGTGGGTGCACATGCAGGTGTGCCTTATCATGAGTTACTGAACAGAGTGCAGGTGCCCTTATGGCCTTGGTTCCATAAATCTACTCCCTTTGTGACATTTCATCCTGCTCTTCTAATTTCTCTTCTCATCCCTGACTGCATTTGCACAAGGTGACTTTTTTTATTTACCAAAGCACTCATACATGATA